>NC_052518.1:100897839-100933704 GCF_014356525.2 Nilaparvata lugens
TGAGTTATGAGGAAGAAAGTTTTTTGTTATATGAATGTGATATTTCAATTCTATTCGATTTCCTTTGAAGTGAATTTATGGTTTGTATAATATTGGGACTCAAAATTTGACTAATTTGAATAATTGATAAAGTGAAGGAGCATGACCTACTTATTTTCGAACCTATTTCCATATTACTATATGATATCACGCTAGACCTATATCAAAATGAAAGTGAAATACTATGGACCTATTTAATCAAAATTTGGAGAAGGAACAGTTTTGGGCTAAGCCTGTTGGTCCTTTTTCAATCATGCTTATTTGAAAAAGTTGAATTGTGAAAAAATGTATTTAATTTGGTTCAATTGAATAGTATCCAATTTTTTTTCTTTTTCAATTATTAGCATATTTTACTGGTTTCAAATTATTTTATCTGTTGCAAAGTCACTGCCGCCAGCCTGAACGATTAATAAATTAGTAATAATTAATATTGTATAAAATATTTCTTCCTTAACCCTTTTAGTTCTTCAATTAACTCCTTATTTATCATGCTTATAATAATGTTATTTATTAACTCTATTTCTTTTTATTCTAATTATTATGATTCAATAATAATAGCAATAATTTAGTAATAATTAATATTGTATAAAATATTTCCTACTTCATTTCTTCCTTAACTCTTTTAGTTCTTCAATTAACTCCTTATTTATCATGCTTATAATAATGTTATTTATTAACTCTATTTCTTTTTATTCTAATTATTATGTTTCAATAATAATAGCAATAATTAGTAATAATTAATATTGTATAAAATATTTCCTACTTCATTTCTTCCTTAACTCTTTTAGTTCTTCAATTAACTCCTTATTTATCATGCTTATAATAATGTTATCTATTAACTCTATTTCTTTTTATTCGAATTATTATGTTTATTATAATTTCTCATTATGATTGTAATCCTTTATTTCATTTCTTGTATATTACTCTTGATTTACGATAAATAAGCTAATTTATTCTATTTATACTTAATTTTAATTTAACGTTGTGAATAATTTTGTTTTTTTTCTGGCACCTGCTGAAAAACCCAACAGGTTTAGCAGGGCCCAACAATGTAAAAATGTTTTTCTAATAAAATTGATCGATTGATGAGATGATAAATTTAACCATCCAGTAAGTTTCCAAAAAGCGTGGTGCACCACCTTGAGACTTCAATTAGAGTCAGGCTGCAATTTTAGGACTGAAATTAAACATACATCATGTATATGAAACATACCTCCACACTCTTCAATTTTTCAAAAGTCTCTCTGATTTTCATATTTGTTTGGATGACACACACTGCCATTAATAGTTTAGGATTATTCTCCATTATTTCCACGTTGTCTTCCGTTCCGTCCATGACCTGCAATACAAAAAAAACTACATTGTAAATAAATAAAAATAAAGATCAATACAAAAAATACATTGTAAAGAAAGAAAAATAAAGATCAATACAAAAAATACATTGTAAAGAAAGAAAAATAAAGATAATTGTACCCTGATAACAAGAATTATAAAAGTTGAGATTTTTTAGTGATACCGGTATCACATTAACAATTTTACATCTCAAAAAATCAATGCATGAGAAAATGCAAACTCATAATATTAGTGATCAGCTGGTTATTAGAAAATACTGAAATATTAGTTTGTTTTTTCTCATGTAACAGCCTGGTGTACATTTCCTAATGTATATAAACAATTTTAGCGCAGTTGGATTAATACGTTATCAACATTTTTTTAAAAGCTGTCGGAACAGTTGTGGGTTCGAATCCAGCCAAGTAAATGGGTGTTTGATCTCATCTCTTGATCTTCACACAAGTTGAGGTTCTGATTGCATCCTCCACAAAAATATATTTAAATACTGAAAATATTTTAATGGAACTGATACAAGGTGCACCAGAGAAACTTACTCATTTGAAAGGTCAATAAAAACAAAAGTACTCTAGGTATTGTTTTAGTCTTTTTTAATATGAGAATACAATTTCCCATTTTTTTCATGCAGTCTTGAAACTTGACATCAGATCAATAGCAACCCCCATTGCGCATACACTCACGACCTCGGTTTTTGATATTATTTTGTATCCACTCGTTGCAGTATATCAATCCGTATGTTGGCAATAGTGAATGTTGTTCTTGAGGTGTGCTATGGTCCGTGGTCGATTGACATAAACCAGGGATTTCAAATAACCCCATGAAAAAGATCGCATGAGCTTTGTCATTGAAAAAAATGACCGCGTCTTCAGGCAGGTTGTCAATCAGCATATCACATGCATTTTCACGGGCAACAAAATCGCGTTCAGTCAATTCTTGGACAACAACCAATTTATAGGGATGAAATTGAAGGTCTTCATGAAAAATTCGTCGAACAGTGGAGTCGGAAATCGCCATAGCAGCTGCGTGTTCGCGAGCCGAACGCACATCTGACTGCCTCACTCTTTTGATATTTTCTGGAGTTCTGATGGTTGCTTGTAGTCCATTTCTGGGTTTAGCGACACTCACACACTCCTGAAATGAGTTAACCCACTACAGAATCGAATTAATATGGCCAGGAACGAGTCTGTGGGAAGAATTTCAAATCGAGCGCGGAAGGTGATCTACCATTAGAAAAGAAGCTCTCTACTGCAAAGGCCCGCTGCTCTCTAGACCAGAACATGATGACTAATTTACTTGAGGGAGGATAAATTTGAAAAATTCCTCCTCCAGATGCGACGACCCCTCCTGCCCCTCTACACGACCAATTCATCGCGTGGGAATTTTTTCAAATAAGTAAGTTTCTCTGGCGCACCTTGTACAATTGAATAATTTGTCAATATACAAAAATTAAACCTGCTCATATAAGAACGTCATCCTTTGTTTTGGCACCAAGTAACTTAAATCCGAATCAACCCAATATTACGGGCACAGTGGCTGTCATTGGTTATACAAACAAATTTTCATCACATAAGGATTATTACCTAAATCTAATATTGTGAATCAGCCTATCAATCTAGAATAAAATAAGATATAATCTTATTAACATAATTTAAAAAATACAGAAAGATAAAGTGAAAACACATTCACAAAAACACCTCGTTTGAAAAATGAATTCAAAATAACATAATATGTTCTCATTCGACAAAGTAAAAAAAGTTATTTAGGCTCAGCCTATAATATATAATTCTACCGTTGTATTAACTACATTTTCATGTTTTAACTTTCAATAATAATTTATATACTACTATGAAGCAGCGTTATAGTAAAACGCTGCTTATACTAGTATATAAATAAAATTATTGATTGAATTTATTTAATAAACTACCGTACTCAATGCATATTAATCCAATGTTCCAATGACCAAGATAATCTTCATGAATTGAGTAGTTTATTTTCGAAATGGCCCATCTTTCCTCATTTGTGGAAAATCAATAAAAATACGTTTCAATGTGGAACAACTTTCACACTTGACTTCAAAATTATTTTTGTATTATTCATTGAACTTGTATTATCATTCGTGCAGAATATTATCATCTTTGAATCAATAGTTTATTTTTAACCAAGCGAATAAGTTTGGACATGGGACATTTTGAAAACAAAAGTTGGACATAGGATATTTTGAAAATAAAAGAATGGAGAAAGGACTTCTTGTTTCAAAAACTAACTTATGAATGAATGTGAGTTTTGAAAAAGGACATTTCACAAATTATTGTGAAATGGTGTCAAAAGTATTGTATCAGCTTGGTAAAGTATTCTCCTAAGTACCTACTGTAACTCATGTAGGTATGGTTCTCCTATTAGTAGAATGTTGTAAAAATGTTCAATAAAAGTTATGTAACTATTCAATTGTTATTATTTTTCAATTATTTAATAATATTTTTCGCACTCACCTCATTTTTGTGAATTCTTTTCGACTTGGTGTTGACATTGAGATTTTCATCGACTTCTACCTGCGTTGTTTTCAAGGAGAAAATTGAGAGCTCTGACAAAAATGTATGATGACATGTGCACATGGATGGACATGACAAAGTTTCTACTCCAAACACCTGAAAAATAATACTTTTTTAGAAAAAAATACGATTTAGAAAAAAAATTCATCATCACATAATAATATATTATTACCTTTCATAATATCCGGCCTTCATAGCATATCAACTATAGTGAGGTCCACGTTATAATGGCAGTGTTCAAATATAGAAGAACAGTTTTATTGCCGATTCTCCGCCTTCTATAGAGGATAGCTGATACCGGTATATCTGACGTTATATTAACAGTTCATTCTTGTTTAAAATAATCAATTATGTTTTATTCGTCACGAAAATATATTTTTCAATGATAAATTAATGAATTTTCATAATGGAGATTAATATTTTGCTGATTGATTATATTTCTACATTGTTAAAAAACGATCTGGCAACGTTGAAAAGCTAGAAAAGGATAGCGCTATTTGCTTTGACAAATGATAGAAAGGGATAGAAACACCATGTCTTATCAATTTATTACCATTATAACGTGGACCTCACTATATGGACGGTATCCTAATGCTGCAAACAGATAAATGTTGTTGAATATAATTAAACAGTCAATATAAATTAGTTTTTCTCCCCATTATTGAGTAGAAATATTTTATTTTTCAAATTTATCCAATTTGACCTGATTGGCCTCAATTGAATTTAGTGCCTTTTGAAGTACATTTTCAATGTAAACCACTGCACATGTAAACAAGATCAAATACTTTCAGTTTGGCAGCCACGAATAAACAAATTTTATTCATAAACAACTAACTATTATCAATCTCAACAATGGAGAATTCCTTCATTTTCTTTTTTGATACTTGTGGTTTTGTTATTCTATAACAATTTCTCAAACTGCAGTCTGTGAAGTATCTGATAGTGTACTTTCAGATAGAAAGTACCCTGATGGTACTTATTCAGGTAGAAACAGCAAGTCAGGTACACTAGATTACCTGAGGTCATAAATTCTTCACAAATTTATAAAGTCTTCCTTCTATTATGTCTAGGATCTTGCTCAAAATTCGTTAGATTTCATTTAAAATGAAGTGAAATCAAGGTCATATTGCTGGAGAAGATACAAAATAATATTTCAGTAATTTCCTATTTTAATAACCAGCTGATCACTGATATTATTAGTTTGTATTTTCTCATGCAAAAGGCCCCAGGTAGATTAAAACTAGAATTTACACAAGACTCCATTATAATTGAGATAAGACTGTTGATCCTATTCGATAGTTAAAAATTTGAAGAATGGAATAATAGTTTGAATTTATTAACGCAAATTGACATCCTATGTTAAGAGGAAGTTCACTCGGACTTTTGTACACAAAACTATTGAAATTACTATCTAATAGGGTTTCTTATCTAATTTCATCCTGTTCAACTCCACCCACTTCAATAGGAACTTTCCTGTTTTGAAAGATAATTATTGAAAGACCCATTTTCCTGAATCAATATCAATCTGTCATGGGACCACCACCATTACTAATTCATATTTTCAAATATTGATTTCAATTAATAGCAAAAATTGAACAATTTTGAACTTTGTTGAAGTAATGAATTGAACACATTCTTGAATACTTATTATTTCAAGGTTCTAAAATTCTATTGTATTGTTTGCTTTATCCGATAAATGTTTAAATAAAGTTTCTTGGTTGAATTTATGTTATTCTTCATAAGTAGATGTTTTTTGACAATCGGGTCATTGAAATACCATTTGCTAAAGCCTATGAAATATTTCAAATTATCGTAAAAACGTTACATTTTTCAATTTTTAGTTCAAATCCACTGCAATTTTTCAACTATATAAGTCTGAAATGAAAGGTTCTCCTTACATAATAGAGTTATATTCAAAAAAGATTACAATTTTCTAATAATATTAAACTGGTATACTATTGCAGTCAACTCTAATAAAAGCAATGATTTTTAGTGCTCATCAAATTAAGATTCCAGCACATTTTAATTGATTTTAAGAAATGTAAGTTTTTTGGATTCGAATGCTTCCTTTAAAGATGAATAATGCTAGTGAAACAGCAAGAGCTTTACTTGTACAACAAAATCATTATTCTCGATTTTGAGAAACGTTCACGAAGTTCTTTAAAATGGATATCTACTGTAGTAGAAATATTCTGATGTAGTCTAACCCAGAAAAAATATTTCCAAGTGATAAAAATATGTACCTTTATTATTTATAGATATTATTGCTACATGTACCGGTATACTGTATTGGCCTAGCTATGGTATATTAGTATTAATGTGAATACAGTACTTCTATAACTGAATAGTTGATTTTTTCTACTATTTTTATTTCTACTGTATTATAATTTTCAATTTCCATTTCTCTTTACTAATCTGTGAATATTTTTCATCCATTTATCAATTTGTATTTGTTATTTAAATTAATATTTTCAGAATTAATTTTCAATTTTCTACATGTTCAATATTTACAAATAGGTGGGCTATTATTTTTATAGATACAGTATTACATTATTCTTGAAAAAAGTGTTTTATAAAAGAAAAAACTTTTAACTATATATTTGTATCTCTCGAAAGAAGGTAACAATTGATATAGTATTATTTAAATAGTTGGCAAAATAAAATGTTGAATAGACAAAAATATTAGGATTTGTACTAGAAGTTTCTCAATGGAACTTGATCAATGATTGCAACTTGATTACATGTCAATGATGCGAATTGTAGTTTTCTTTATTTTATTTATTTATTCACAATGCAAATGACACTAATGTAATAACATTGAAAGATAAAATGATAAGGCAATCCTTGTGCTATTTTTTTATGAACTCCACATTTACTGTGTGTAATATGATCATTTAAACTACCTACCTATTTTAATGTGAGATGAGGAAACCTTACAGAAATCATACGGTATCCTGAATAATCTTTAGAGAAAATAGAAAATTCGGCTTCAAGAAGAATAAATTTGATTTCAGAAATCTTTGTGCGATGGTCTTTCAAATAATTCCAATTTTATTTATTTTGAAGGCTCAAATTTTTGTGAAAAAAAAACAAACTCACTCACCTCTATTCTCTCTTACTATATTTGTAAATAATTAAGTTTTTCAATTGTAAATGAATTTTTCTCTGTATTGTTCCTGATTGAATCCATTCATATTTTCTTTTAATAAGTTATTTGGAGAAAATGAAAGAACAATTTTTTTACTGTACACAGGCCTTTACACACATATCCGCGCACAGAAATTTCTCTGCGGATACACTTGAAACTATTGCTTATATTCTGACAAAAATGCTGAATAAAATTTTAAATAGTATTACTTTTATTTTATTTCTTTAAAAGACAGCTTCACCTTCCATTTTAGAGATCCAATAAAAATTCTATTCAATACAAAATTATAATTCAATTTATTGGAATATCATATTAGATTTTCTGATAAGATATTATGTTCAAATGAAAATATCCCATTATTTAGGGGAGGGCTCTTTACATTGAAAAGATTAGAAAGATCATAATTAGCAAGTTAAGATGATTCAAATTATACTTTCTCAATGTAGGAACAACATTTCTTTATAAGGAGATTCAATATTATCGCGGCAACGAATTTTTTTTCTCAAACTTTTTCATGTATAAAAGATTTGAAGTTAATTAGACGAAGCGTTCAAAATTTATCATGGAATATACACATAGACAGACGGCGTTGGTCGTAGAACCGGCGCTAGCCTCTAGTTGTCATTTATTTTATTCATTTATTCATTTTTTTGTATAAAATACTATAATCATAATACAATTGGAGGAAAAACTAGGCTGAGCCTGTACTATTTCTCTCCAAAAAATTTGATAAAATGTTAATGTTGTCCAAAAGATAAGGTTATGTAATCACACACTGCTTCGTCACTTGATTTTCGGTCCAAGAATGATGATTTGAAATTTTGAATTTTGAAGGTTGATTTTATACTCTAAATAAATAAATTACAGAATGTATCACAATAAATCAAAAACTTGAGAAATATTGCACTTATTAGAACCTGTTCAATTATTATAAATCATGAATACAATAACTTATCAAGTGCCGTACATTATTTTTGAAATGGTATATTTATAAAAAATATCATTCCCATGCAGAAATATGTCATAATCAAAAAACGAATTGCTCATTTATGTTAATAGAACTACGGTATCTAATTGAATAAAATATATGGATGCAGCAAATCAAGTTTTAAACTGCAATATTGAGTTGATGCGCTCATGCAGGTGTGCTGAAGAAAAACATATTTTCTCAGCATAAGTCCTGTACTACATAGAACGTATAAAATCTTCCACTTATTTATTAAGGTGTTGGCCACGTATTTTTTAAAAATATCAATAATTCAGAATGATTACCCATGGCTGATGATCTAATATGTTATAATTGCTGACTTGGATAATATGCATTATCTACAGATGAAAATTACTGAGATATTGCAATTATTCGAATGCTAATTAATTAATAAGTATTATATTAAACGAAAATACAAATCAAATGCTGTAATTCACCCCGAAGACTTCTGCTACTGCAAATATTGACAACAGGATAAACATTTTTGAATAGTAGCGCTCATCGAATTTCCATCTAGCTGTTTACCCTGTTGTCAATATTTGCAGTAGCAGAAGTCTTCAGGGTGAATTACAGCATTTAATTTGTATATTCGTTTAGTAGTAATTATATGCATTATCAGCAGAACAGGTATAAGTTAATGATATACGGTATCAAATATTTATATATATATTAAATAAATAAATATGTGATAAATTGAAATATATTATACTTGAAAATGTTTACTCACTATTGAAAAGCGTGAAAACAGAGCAAGTAAAATGACTCCTGTCTGCGAAGGCATTGTCAACAATACTGATTTGAAGTGTTTCCTTCAGAAATGACCAGTATCGTTCCCTGTAGGAAATGGAACGATTATCTGGAACCATTTTGCGTGGGTAACTGCATACAGCCATAGTGTTACTAAAATGCACTTCGTAAAGGAAATTCATGATAATTTCAACTACTGTAGAATGGTCCGAATCGTGCCTATATGTGATCAATTTGTGTTTCAAGTTACTGATTAATACTCTGTCTATAGACAGTTGTAGAAACAATAAAATTGTGAGTCTACAGCACATGATAATTTTAAGAATGGGAAAATTATTAAGTTTGTGGAACAAATAACATTTTTTCATTGGAACATTCAAACTCATTTTATTCTTACTCACCCCTTATTTTCAAAGTTCTTTGCTGGCAGTTATCATTATCACCCTCATCCTATCATTCTACCATCATTCGTATGAGACTGCATCAGGCGCGGATCCAGGACCCTGATCTGGGGGGGGGCGATTTTGGGGTGGACCCCCCGTTTGTCGCCCCCCACCAGGGAAATTATTGAGTTTTTTAATCGATAACAGTATTTGTGAACTGCATTTTTGAATTTGATTTAAATGCCAAGGTCATGATACTTATTTCTTATTCAGATTATGAAATTCCTAATAATATGAGATCATTCGGAATTTACCATTTTCATTGTATAGGTACTGAGTTACAATTTTTCAAAAAAACGTAAAATTTTAAGAAATTTTCAATTTTGATGAATTTTAGTTTTTGATCAACAATATCTTCCGATTGTTAACATTGAAATGTATAATTCAAAATTCCTCTGGGCGTAATTTTGTGCTCTACAAGTAGAGCACTCTATCTCATATATATTTCCAGGTAAACCTGACAACAATGCTCCTTGTATTTTGGAAACACCTAAGTTTTAGCTTCAATCATCATCAGCAACTCGATTGTCATCACATTCAGATTTCGCACCATGCTATAATATCATTGGATCATGTTCTGTGAGAATCACCCGTTAAATGCTTTCAATTTAGTGGAGAGGCGCGCATAAGGACACCTCAAGAATCAAAATTTCAAACACTCATAACTTTTGAAACAATGATAAGATCTCATTGTACCATATCTCATTTTTCTCGGCTCGTCAAGGCGGTTAAAAACCATGCATCATGAGTGAAATTTGATCGGAAAATAGAAAATTCATCATAAGGCGTACTTTAACCAGTAAATATTTCAATTCACAAAAATATGACCAATTACCATATTGGAAGCTGGAAGCTGCGTATCTTGTGAAATACTTCAGATAAAATTTCAAAATCTAGTGAGGATGGGGAAAAAACTTTCATTTTCGCACTACAATGAAGAATACTTTCGATTACAGTACCATTAGTGATTTACAGCCGATTTTAAAACTGGCAATGTTAGTTTTCCATTTTTTTCGCGATTTTTCTGTTAATGAAGAATCTCCAAAATGAGTCTGATACATCATAGAAACTCATGATTGGCTCCAAATTGTAGGCAATTCCATCCTCTACGACCTCAATTGCCTAAAAATCATCTTGAATCACTGTTCCTATCATATATCACTGCTTAGACCGTTATTATGAGGAAAGTATC
The DNA here is from genome assembly GCF_014356525.2 of Nilaparvata lugens. Classification (NCBI taxonomy): domain Eukaryota; kingdom Metazoa; phylum Arthropoda; class Insecta; order Hemiptera; family Delphacidae; genus Nilaparvata; species Nilaparvata lugens. Next base: position 100,908,296 of record NC_052518.1, read on the forward strand.
TTTGATTTCTTGATTTCTTTTGATGATCAAATCTCACATTATGAACATATTCTTCCATGAATCGTTTACAGAAACTTGAAGAGAAGAAAAAATTCAAATTCAATTCTAGAATTCAAGATCAAGTCTTTTTTATAATAACGGGTTACCGAGATAAATAGCTCTGAATTATTGGACATTTCTTTGTGAATTGAAATAATGTTTCAACTACACTCAGGGATGAATTTTCTATTCTTTTGATTGAATTTCAATAATGATGCATGATTTTGAACCGCCTAGACGAGCCGAGAAGAACGAGATGTGGTACAATGAGATCTGATCATTGTGTCAAAAGTTATGAGTGTTTGAAATTTTGATCCTTGAGGTCATGGATAGTATATAGTATAGTATCTATATACTATTCTTGCCTTGAGGTGTCCTTATGCGCGCCTCTCCACTAAATTGAAAGCATTTAACGAGTGATTCTCATAGAACATGATCTAATAAACTTATATTATGGTGCGAAATCTCAATGTGATGACAATGGAGAATTCTTTATCAAGAATTTCATGATCTAAAAAAAGGCGAAAACGAATTTTTGTGTCCGATTACAGGATTTGGCAGAAATAACTGAGAACTGGAAAATGAAAATACAAGATTTTTGGGCCATTGTGTATCTAGCACAAGGAAATTTTGCATGAAAAAATTTTGGTTCTGGACTTCTTGTAATTATATGAATACAAACAATATATTGAAAAATCAGAACTACAATATAAAATGCAAGCACACCCCCTTTATATTGACTGGACTTACTGTTGTGTTTTCAAACACCACTTGGGAAACGAGGGGGGCGATCGCCCCGATCGCCCCCCCCCCCTGGATCCGCGCCTGCTGGAAATTTGGACTTAGGAGGACTTGAGAATATTACGTGCAAGATAGGCGGTTCCACTGAGCTTTTCCAGTATTCTTTCTGCGTTTTCTCAGATTTTTCAAAAACCATTTTACAAAAAATGTTCAATTTTGGTCTGTATTTTACTATTCGACGATGGAAGCAAGCTCAAATGAAGAATGCAGGCGAGCAAAGCGAGTCTGCTGTTCTCATCACTGGATGATTCAGCTCGGGCATGCAGGTGGCGGAGCCCCCCTTGCTAGACGGATAAGGCGAGTGAAGCGAGCCTGCCGGCTATTGGCTTGAACATCCCAGTTATGATATGAGAATGTGCAACAAATTGGGCCAAATATGATGGAGGAAATTGGTGGCCAGTATTGGCACAAGCTGGACAAAGCTATTGTGAGATCCACGTTACAAAGTCAGTAGAAATGATAGGAAAACAATTTCACCACTTTCCCGTTTTCAGCGGCGATGGAATTGAATAATTTATACATTTCTATTGATAGTGATAACATCTCTCACTCAATGGATATCTGTTTAGTATTATTGCCTTCAATCAACTAATAAATCAATATGATTGATGGATGGCAGGTAGTTGGGAGAAGGTAATAGAGAACCCTGATTGAAGTGGCCACTTCCATAGTATTGTAGTAATTCTATGTGCTAACTATTATTTTCTTCACGGAATGAGGAAGATACTGATTGAGGAATTAGGAAATTCTGGGATTTACGGTTTCTCAAGTATGATACCTAAAGTTTTGTTACTAAAATCAATAATCCTAGATCAATGGTAAATTAGCATTGGAATGTCTTATTTTATTAGATTAATTGCATTATTCTGTTGAATCAGAATAATGCTTCCAAAAAATCAATATAGACATTGGACCATGTATGTTTGGATTTGTGATAAATGTTCTTAAAAGCTATAATCACATATCTTACAAACTAATAATCACATTTTATAATCACAATTCCTAATCACATTTTGGTGTGACTACCTGGAGTGTGGGACTGTGCACATGAACAGAACGCACATTTCTCTGGCGAGAGTTATAAAATTAGTTGATTCTAAAGCCATTGTGTTCGTTAAAAGGAGGTAATTCCAGAAATGTTCATGAACTAGTCGACAGAGGACACATTTGATTTTCATTTTATATCATTTTCTTGCTTATTTGTCACATCTTTATTAGTGAATATTGAATAAATGTGAAAAATTTTGGAAAATGAGTCAAGTGATGATGTCTATCGGCAGCTTTATCAGTTAGTTTTCCCAGAATTTCCAGATTTTCCCGGGGGGTTTCGCTACTTTCCCATTCCGAAATCAATGGATGTTCGCGCCTCATTTGAATCATGAGAGATGAGGGAATAGATGAACAAGAAAGAAGATAAGGAGACGAAAGAGGAGATAATCACGAGTGATGATGAAAAACAAGGAGAATAAGAAAAGGAAGAGGAAGAAGATGGAGAAGAAGGAGAAGAAGGAGAAGAGAAGAAGAAGAAGAAGAGGAAGGAGGAGAGAGAAAACATGGAGCCGTTTCTCTTATGTTGTTGCTCTTCCCCTACATCAAATAAGAGACATGATAATCATTATCAACTAAAGAATCATGATAATTATAATTAGAGTTTGATGAAGAGGTAGGTGGTGGGGTGAGGTGGAGGAAAAGGATGACGATGGAGAGAAGAAGAAGGAAGAAAGAAGGAAAAGAAGAATACTCAATGAAGGAGTAGATTATTTATGGAAACAGATCTGATGTGAGTTGGCATAAGAAGCTCATCCCATCTTCAAGTGACATATCAGTCCAGTCACTATATACATTGATGCTTGCAATTTATATTGTAGCTCTGATTTTTCAATGTATATTATTTGAATACATGAGAGAAGTCCAGAACCGATTTTTTCATGCAAAATCTCCTTGTGCTAGATACAAAGTGGCCCAAGAACCTCGTATCTTTGGATTTACGTTTTATCAAGTATGATACCTAAAGTTATGTCACTAGAATCAATAATCCTAGATAAATGGTAAATCACTATTGGAATATCTTATTTTATTAGATTAGTGGCATTACTCTGTTGAATCAGAATAATGCTTCCAAAAAATTTAATTGCATGAATAAAAAACTTAGCATTTATGATAAATGTTCTTAAAAGCTAATTACATTTTGGTGTGACTACTTGGAGTGTGGGACTGTGCACATTAACAGAACGCACATTTCTCTGGCGAGAGTTACAAAATTTGTTGATTCTAAAGCCATTGTGTTCGTTTAAAGGAGGAAATTCCAGAAATGTTCATGAACTAGTCGACAGAGGACACATTTGATTTTCATTTTCTTGCTCATTTGTCACCTCTTTATTAGTTAATATTGAATAAATGTGAAAAATTTTGGAAAATGAGTCGAGTGATGATGTCTATCGGCAGCTTTATGAGTTAGTTTTCCGAATTTCCCAGAGTTTCCAGATTTTCCCGGGGGGTTTCGCTACTTTCCCGTTCCGAAATCAATAGATGTCCGCGCCGCATTTGAATAATAAAACATGAGGAAGAAGAATTTACAAGTAGAACATTAGAAGAAGAAAGTGTTAGATATTGAATAAATAATACTCTTTATATCAACCAACCATCTTTTTTTTAATACATTCAAGACTAAACTGTTATTAACGTCCTGGTAATTAGTGTATTGAAATCATATTATGATAATAATAATTATCATCTGCAACAGAAAGAGGAGATAATCATTAGTGAAGATGAAAAACAAGAAGTATAAGAAGAAGAAGAAGTGGAAGAAAAAGAAGAAGAGGAAGAAGAAGAAGAAAAAGAAGTAGAAGGAGAGAAAGAGGAAGGAGAAGAGAGAAAACATGGAGTCGTTTCTCTTCCTCTCCCTCCAATAATAAACATGATAATCATAATCAACTACATGTTCATGACAATCATTATTACAGTTTAATGATGTGGTGGTGAGGTGATTGGTATGAGGAGGTGGAGGAGGAGGTTGTTGAGGATGATGAAGAGGAGAAAATGAAGAAGAAGAAGAAGGAAAAGAAGGAGAAGAAGAAAAAGAAAAAGAATTGAAGAAGGAGTAGATTATTTATGGAAACAGATCCGATGTGAGTTGGCATAAGAAGCTCATCCCATCTTTAAGTATGGGAGAGAAAGAAGGGTGAGAAGAAAGAAGAAGGAAAAAGGAGAAGCTTCACTCCTCTTTCTTTTTCTCTATTTTCATCTCTTTCTCTCCTTCTACTTCTGATATCAATCATGATCAAAATAATGATCAAGCTAATTATGATAATGAAAGAGAAGAGCAGGATGAAGAAGGGGAAGAAGAATATTACCATCAACTCTATTAAGGAATGTTTCAGAAGTAGTTTTTTAATAAGTTTTTTTTTTCAAACGTTAGTTTTAGTATCTTTTTTTTTGTTTTGGTTGAACTGTATACTGTACTTATTTTTGTGTTAAGGAAACATATTTGGATCATTACCTGTTGTTTCCGATGTGATATTGTGAATAGATAAAATAAAAAAATAAAATAAACGTTACTGTAATGGAATCTCTTCATAATTGGAATAACCTGCTGAAAAACCTACGGGTTCAGATCATGGGATAGTTGGATATTAATTTTCAATTGATAATATTTTTGCTGAATCTTATTAAGAAAATATAATTTTCGCCACACTGCACAGAAAGCAGCTGTTTTCCAGTCCCTATGTAGATCTGAAAGACATTGTTTGCAGACGACTCTCGTCTGACGTCAGAACATGCTTCTTTCCGGCTAAGAAATCAAATCATACGTTTTCACAACTTGACCAATAACTGTGGTTGAGTCATAACAGACAATTCAAAATGAAATTAACAGTATCCCAGCTGAAAAGTTGCAGCAATTGTTCAGGAATCTCAACTCAGATTTCAAGAGTGTATTCGTTCAGGAAAAGCCATCTTAAAGAAGTAATTGTCGAAAAGTGACATAGATGTTATTATTAATTCTCAAATGGCAAGTCTTGAACTTTAAATTAGTTTGAATAAAATCATTTTTGCCCTTCCCATATGTTATAAAGCATTTTTAAAAGTTCCCGTTATTCTGTGTCACTCTGTATTAATTGAAGTGAAATGTTCCATTCCCATTTACTTTTAAATCATAATATTAAATCGTTAAAATAATGATAATATGTACTATCAATCTTTATTTATGGTACCATTCTGAAATATTCATTCAAGCAAGAAAAGTTTTTGTTTAATCTGGATTGCAATAGCCTAGTTGGTTAAGGCAGGCGCTAGCTTCCTATGACGAACTGTAACAGGGAGAGTCGTGGGTTCGAATCCTCCCCTAAGCGAATAGTTGAACATATAATATGTAGTAGTTCATGTATGTAGTAATAGGGCTCTAGTAGTTCTGTGAACAGTAGACCTCACGCAGTTTTTTCATCCACAAGTATCTGATGTCACCTGTTCTAGTTGATTCAGTTGAATCACTAGTCACAGTTAAATCATAATTTACTCTTAAAAACTGTTATTTGTTTTCTCCAAGATCAAAAACTTACTAAATGTTTGAATTTGTATCCCATAAGATGATTTATCCAGTTCCGTGATAATCTTTCCATCTCATAAAAATATTTCTCAACTATTTTAAAATTAACTTTTTTCAATCAAGAATATTATAATTTCTTAAGCATTATTTAGTTCATTTAAACATTTTTTATTTTCAATCACTTATAAAATTTGTTTTTAAAATGTAAGAATATTGATACTGATGGGCACGCATCATTAAAAATATTGAAACCCTACCTTATCGAAATAGACACGGCCAGACATCTGTGTAACGCATGCAATGAATAATCCACTTGTCAGCTGATTGATTATGAATAATTCTATAGTCTGATATATCCTATCTTCAAATTAGATGATATTTATACAGGGTGATTCATAATTATGGTAAAATAATTTAATACGTGATAGTAGAGGTAAAAATAAGAAAAAAAGTTCTTATAAACATATATCCATAAACGCTTCATTAGCGAGCTATACAGAGTGAAAGATTTCGCCCGGAATTCAGTTCCTCTGGTGAAATACACCGATGCTGAATTGTTTGGGGACTAGTTTTTGAAAAACTTATGCTGGATTCATATGGAAAAATATCTGAAAAACTGAATAAAACTAGTCTGGAAGCTGTAGTGTGAGTAGTTTTTGAGAAAAAAATTGAAATATGCAAAAAATTCAAGTAGAAAAACACAGACTTCTACGTTTGATGCCCAATAACTTTCTTTAATGACCAGTAAACAAATAATTTTCCACAAAAAAAATTGTAGAGAATTTAATTCTGAGAAGAATGATGTAAGCTGTGTAAACTAAATTTGAATAAAAGTTGGATAAAATGTATTCTTATGTAGTACATTACACCACAAAAATTTGCTGTTTTATGAGGAGAGAACTAATAACTCATAAGTTGTACCTGATTGCAAATAAAATATTCGGTTTTTTATGGAAAGTTTTTTATATGAAAGTAGCATATCTAGATGATATTAAACTTATACCAAAAGACTAGTAGATTATGCCATTAAGCCTAGAAGGAAGCTCGAACTGAAGTAGATGATCTCCTATGATTCCTGCCCAAATGTTTACTGAAAACTGATGTTGTGGAAGATTGGGATTGATGGCATGAGGATTCTCAGCTGCCCAAATATGTTAGTTGTGGTCGTTAACGATAGCTGTTCTTGTAAAGTGTGCCTCGTCGGTAAATAAAACTGTTGTTAAAAAGTTTGGGTAAACAAGTTTTACTAAAAACCATCGGCAAATACCAGCACGGGGAATACAGTCTCGTGGCAATAGAGTATGAACTTTCTGGAGGTGGTATGGATGTAATTGTTGTTCTTTTAGTATCCTCCAAATGATAGATTGATTGACATTAAACTGCACTGACAATTCTCTTGTGTTCTTCTCGGGATGTTCATAAATTGCATTAAGAACCAACATTAAGTTGGCTCTCCACTAAAATATTTTTGAAATCTCTCAACGCCATCGTTTTGAGCTCGTTTTGAGCTGATTTGAGCAACTTTTATTTCGTTTTGAGCACCCACCGTTTTTGAGATATGACGTCTCAAAAATTGGAGAGCCAACTTAATGCCAGCTCTCCACTTTTCGAAATCGAAAAACTAAACACGCCATCGTTTTGAGCTCGTTTTGAGCTGATTTGAGCAACTTTTATTTCGTTTTGAGCACCCACCGTTTTCGAGATATGACGTTTCAAAAATTGGAGAGCAGCTCTCCACTTTTCGAAATCGAAAAAACAAACATGCCATCGTTTTGAGCTCGTTTTGAGCTGATTTGAGCAACTTTTATTTCGTTTTGAGCACCCACCGTTTTTGAGATATGACGTCTCAAAAAGTGGAGAGCCAACTTAATGCCAGCTCTCCACTTTTCGGAATCAAAGAAGTGAACACGCCATCGTTTTGAGCTCGTTTTGAGCTGATTTGAGCAACTTTTATTTCGTTTTGAGCACCCACCGTTTTCGAGATATGACATCTCAAAAATTGGAGAGCCAACTTAATGCCAGCTCTCCACTTTTTAAAATCGAAAAAGTAAACACGCCATCGTTTTGAGCTCGTTTTGAGCTGATTTGAGCAACTTTTATTTTGTTTTGAGCACCCACCGTTTTCGAGATATGACGACTCAAAAATTGGAGAGCCAACTTAATGCCAGCTCTCCACTTTTTGAAATCGAAAAAGAGAACACACCATCGTTTTGAGCTCGTTTTGAGCTGATTTGAGCAACTTTTATTTCGTTTTGAGCACCCAGAGTTTTTGAGATATGACGTCTCGAAAATTGGAGAGCTAACTTAATGCTAACTATATAGTAAATCAAAAAATCAATTATAACTCCTGAACTAGAGTTGCTCAAAACGTGGAAACCTGCACAAGTGTAAAGGTCTATGAGAAGCTACTCTCAGCAGAAATTGACGTTTTGAGCCATCACAGTTCTCAAGTAATTCCCACTCATAGTATGTACCATGTACTATATGGTAAATCAAAAAATCAATTAAAACTCATAAACCAGAGGTGCTCAAAACGTGGAAACCTGCACAAGAGTAGAGGTCCATGAGAAGCTACTCTGAGCAGGAATTGACGTTTTGAGCCATCACAGTTCTCAAGTAATTCCCACTCATAGTATGTACCATGTACTATATGGTAAATCAAAAAACCATTTATAACTCATGAACTAGAGGTGCTCAAAACGTGGAAACCTGCACAAGAGTAGAGGTCCATGAGAAGCTACTCTCAGCAGAAATTGACGTTTTGAGCCATCACAGTTCTCAAATAATTCCCACTCATAGTATGTACCATGCACTATATGGTAAATCAAAAAATCAATTATAACTCCTAAACCAGAGGTGCTCAAAACGTGTAAACCTGCACAAGAGTGAAGGTCTATGGGAAGCTACTCTCAGCAGAAATTGACGTTTTGAGCCATCACAGTTCTCAAGTAATTCCCACTCATAGTATGTACCATGTACTATATGGTAAATCAAAAAATCAATTAAAACTCATAAACCAGAGGTGCTCAAAACGTGGAAACCTGCACAAGAGTAGAGGTCCATGAGAAGCTACTCTGAGCAGGAATTGACGTTTTGAGCCATCACAGTTCTCAAGTAATTCCCACTCATAGTATGTACCATGTACTATATGGTAAATCAAAAAACCATTTATAACTCCTGAACTAGAGGTGCTCAAAACGTGGAAACCTGCACAAGAGTAGAGGTCCATGAGAAGCTACTCTCAGCAGAAATTGACGTTTTGAGCCATCACAGTTCTCAAATAATTCCCACTCATAGTATGTACCATGCACTATATGGTAAATCAAAAAATCAATCATAACTCCTAAACCAGAGGTGCTCAAAACGTGTAAACCTGCACAAGAGTAGAGGTCTATGAGAAGCTACTCTCAGCAGAAATTGACGTTTTGAGCCATCACAGTTCTCAAGTAATTCCCACTCATAGTATGTACCATGTACTATATGGTTAATCAAAAAATCAATTATAACTCCCAAACCAGAGGTGCTCAAAACGTGGGAACCTGCACAAGAGTAGAGGTCTATGAGAAGCTACTCTCAGCAGAAATTGACGTTTTGAGCCATCACAGTTCTCAAGTAATTCCCACTCATAGTATGTCTCCTGTACTATATGGAAAATCAAAAAATCAATCATAACTCCTGAACTAGAGTTGCTCAAAACGTGGAAACCTGCACAAGAGTAGAGGTCTATGAGAAGCTACTCTCAGCAGAAATTGACGTTTTGAGCCATCACAGTTCTCAAGTAATTCCCACTCATAGTATGTACCATGTACTATATGGTAAATCAAAAAATCAATTAAAACTCATAAACCAGAGGTGCTCAAAACGTGGAAACCTGCACAAGAGTAGAGGTCTATGAGAAGTAACATTCAGCAGGAATTGACGTTTTGAGCCATCACAGTTCTCAAGTAATTCCCACTCATAGTATGTACCATGTACTATATGGTAAATCAAAAAACCAATTATCACTCCTGAACTAGAGGTGCTGAAAACGTGGAAACCTGCACAAGAGTAGAGGTCCATAAGGAGCTACTCTCAGCAGAAATTGACGTTTTGAGCCATCACAGTTCTCAAGTAATTCCCACTCATAGTATGTCTCCTGAACTATATGGAAAATCAAAAAATCAATTAAAACTCCTAAACCAGAGGTGCTCAAAACGTGTCAACCTGCACAAGAGTAGAGGTCTATGAGTAGCTACTCTCAGCAGAAATTGACGTTTTGAGCCATCACAGTTCTCTAGTAATTCCCACTCATATATGTATCATGTACTATATGGTGAATCAAAAAACCAATTATAACTCCTGAACTAGAGGTGCTCAAAACGTGGAAACCTGCACAAGAGTGGAGGTCTATGAAGAGCTACTCTCAGCAGAAATTGACGTTTTGAGCCATCACAGTTCTCAAGTAATTCCCACTCATAGTATGTACCATGTACTATATAGTAAATCAAAAAATCAATTATAACTCCTAAACCAGAGGTGCTCAAAACGTGGAAACCTGCACAAGAGTAGAGGTCTATGAGAAGTAACATTCAGCAGAAATTGACGTTTTGAGCCATCACAGTTCTCAAGTAATTCCCACTCATAGTATGTACCACGTACTATATGGTAAGTCCAAAAACCAATTATAACTCCTGAACTAGATATTTTATTCAACAATCTGTTCTTTATTATTGAAGCGAATAGCTTATAAATTACTGAGGGGAGAGTGATTGGTCTATAGTTTTTTATATCCAGTCTTGATCCTTTTTTGAACAATATAATTACTTTATTTTTTCTCCATGCTGAAGGTATTGATTTTTCGCGCAGGATTTTGTTGAATAACAATTTAAGGGGTTGCAGGAGTTTTTCTATTCCTATTATCAATGATTCGCTTGTTATTCCGTCCTCGCCAGGTGCTTTTCCTTTCTTTTGGCTTTTTATAGCATTTATTATTTCTGCCTCTATTATCTCCAAATCTTCAGAATCACTGCCGTTTGTTTGTTGATTTTCAATCACTTGTTGGAATTCATGTGTGGTGTCCCTCTTATATAATTCTTTATAGAACTCCGAGACGTGATCTATGATTTGATTTCTTGCCGTTGTGATGCCATCATCAGTATTTAATTTAGCGATCCATTTCGTTTTTGTAGTACTCAGTTCTTGATTTATCTTTTTAGTTGACCCAGTCGTCAACATGACTGAATTTATTACATCCTCTTCAAAATCCTTTATCTCTCTCCTGATTCTTCTTCTTATTTGTTTTCTAAGATTTCTGTGCTCTTCCTTTTCCTCTTCTGTCTTTGATACAATCCTGTTCAACCTCTCACGTTCCTCAATCAATTCCATTGTTTCAGATGAGATTCTTTTGCTTCTTCTTTCTCTATACTGCGCTCTTTTAGATTTGTTGGAAGCTATTCTAATAGATTGTACGATACAGTTATATAATTCCTCAATACTTCTATTTTGGGATATGTTTTGTTTTCTAATCTCTTCAGTTAAATTTTCAACATATCTCTCATAACATGCCTGATCCAATCTTGTGATTTTCTGTTTAATAAAGAACCTTCTCCTATGTAATTTTAGTTCACTCATCAGCAATCTGTGGTCGGAGTCGTATTTGAATGTTTCAATCACTCTTAGGTTTTGGACAGGGCTATTATTCTGCTCCACCATGAAATAGTCGAGCTCGTACAGACCTCCAGATGGGGATTTCCACGTCCATTTCTCTTCTATGTTCCCGCTAAAGAGCGTGTTCACTACTATAAGATTCTTACTCTGAGCAAAGTCCAACATCATCTCCCCTCTCTCGTTTCCGATGCTAGCTTCCCCATTACTATTTCTTGCTACCTGTGCATTAAAATCTCCCATGAGGATAAGTCTTTCTCCTGTTTGCTTCTGGATTATTGCCTCTTCTATTGACTCATAAAAATTGTTTATTTCTTCTTCGGTACTGTCAGATGTGGGTGCGTGAACTTGTATAATCATGAGCTTGTTGTTTCCAATTGATATTTTGATGTATGCAATTCTATCCGAAACAGGTTTAAACTCAGTAATGCCTTTAATAATATTTTTGTTGACAAAGAAGCCAACTCCTCTATTTCCTCTTGTGGCTGCTGAGTGACAGAATACATGCCCACTATTTCGCTCCCCTATTTCTTCATAGCTTCTTCTGATCTCCGCTAAGCCTAACACATCCCATTCAATTTCATTCATTGCTTGTTCAAGCTCCATAATTTTCTCTTCCCCTAGAACTGACCTCGCGTTGTATGTGCCAATGTGTATAACTTTATATTTTTTTATTTGAGCTGTTCCTTTCGTATTTCTGAATAGATTCGGTCCTATTTTCCCTCTGTATCTGCTATGTGGTATCTTTTTCGGTCTTTCGACTTTCCTCCTTGTTTTCCACCGGTTTCTCAACAAAGTTTTTTCCTTGAGTTGAGGGTCTCTGTTCACTCACTTTTCTCCCTTCATCATGCGCCTCGCTGGGTTTGGTGAGGTAACTCTCTATGCTTCTATTCCCTTCCGCTTTTCTCCCTTTCTTTCCAGTTTGCTTTCCATGGAATTGCTTGTTTTCCTCTTCTAGTATCCTTGGAGACGACTCCTCACTTCTAGCCCGCTTAGCTGTCTTGACCTCTTGTTTATCCAGGTCTTCAAGTGAATACAATTTTCCGTCGATTTTCAGCTTATCTTTGGTCATGGAAACTCTTTTTCCCTCGCTTTTCAACTTTATCAGGTGCGCGAATAGTTCTTTCCTTACAGCTCTAGTTTCTTGAGAGTAATCCTCCTTGATTTGAACATTTTTGAATTGACTTGTCCCTTGAAGTTTTACCTTTTCTCTTAGTACAAGAATTCTCATCGGCATCGAATTGAATTTTACTAACACTGGAGCATTTCCTCTACTCTTGTTTTTTTTCCATAGATCTTTGATACAGCAATAATTCATTTCAGGGACCAAGAACTTTAGTATATTCATGATTTCTTTACTCATTTCGAAAAAGTTTTTGCTTTGTACACCATAAACAAGTAGATTAAACTTCCGTTCTCTCTCCTCAGCAATCTTAACATTTTCTATAACGTTCTTTTTTATGGTGAGAATCTCTGACTTGATTCCATTAATTTCTTCTTCAAAACGACTGTTCATTGTTTCCACTTTGCTGTCTAAAGAGTCAAGCTTCTGTAATTTATCGAGAATTTTGTCCAACTTTTCCTCAATTTGTGACATGATGTAGAGTGAATAAGTATTAGTGTGAAATTTGGAATACTGCGACCGGAATTTGAAATAATATACTAACTCTTTCAATATTAATTGGGTGAGTTTGATAATATATTTGTTTGAAGGCTAATCGTATTAAACAGCCTGACTGATATAATCAGTTTATTCTGAAAACGTTTCGTAGGTCATGAACTATATCAGTGTTTACAGGTGGATGTAGATAAGTGCGGGTTTGTGATGTAGTTCGTCTCTCTCTCTCTCTACGCCTTTATCTTCCTCTCTTTGTTGTTACTCCGTTATATCTCTAGTATTTCCCTGTCATAGAGTATCAGGTAATTTTTTGTATCAATGGTTGCTGCCTGAAGTTCAAAGTCCACTTTGCGAGTCCGCCTGTGTTGGAGTCCTCTACTTTGGTTTCTACTTTCTAACCTAAAACTAAACTTCAATGTTCGAATAACCACAGTTTATTTGCGCTGGAAATTTACACAAAGTGATTTGGTAGCTTGACACCATATGTTCTCAAAATGTTGAATTTGTTCACTAGAAGTCACTATTATGTTTATAAACCCATCCAATTTGTAATTTCACTTGAGCACAATCACGCTAATGTTTTACCACAGCAGTCACGGCTGCCAACCATGTTTCATGTACTACACAGTAAATCAAAAAATCAATTATAACTCCTGAACTAGAGGTGCTCAAAACGTGGAAACCTGCACAACATTCGTTCTTCCAAGGATGAATCATCCTTTTAATGTCGTTCAGCGTGATTTCCAAAGGTTGAGACGTAGTGCAATTGAATTTTTATATCATAAACCTATTTTTTTCCAAATTTCGTAGAAATCGTTAGAGCCGCTTTCGAGATCTGTCGAACATAAATTACCAGATATAAAAATTAATAACTAGAGCTCTTTTAAAATAATAGGATATGGGAACAGGAAAATCATTCACACTTCGAAACCAGTGGGACTCAGAACGTGAATACATGCATATGGGTATATTCCAGGAGAAGTTACTATTAATAGTTGGATTCAGCAAATTATTATGCCTCCTGCTTCCTCTTTTTCTTAGTTTGTCTAACTTTTCCCTTCATTTTGAAAGAGGAAAATAGAAAAATATCATTTCTATAAACCATGATCTTCCAAAAATGTAACATATGTTCTTTTATATGGATTACCATTAAAATCTGTCCAGTGGGGAAAATGAAGTTTTGAATCAGATACTTCACAAGTTTTTCCCAACTGCTATTCATACATTGTATGTATCTTGTAGAAAATTCAAATGTTTTCTCTTCCTCTACATTGAAATTCTGGAAATGTATTTACTGGTATACCATATTGACTCGGCTTGTGAAGGTTTTGCCAATGCCAACTTCCTCTTTTTGGCATTGTTTCCAGGGACACCGTACATTATATTCTAATAATGTCACTCGAGGAGGTACCTTCACACTGTCCCCATATTTACAAAATTTACATTATTTACAATATTTACAATATTTACAATCCAAATTCATTTACAAAGTATGTATATTGTTATATTTCTTACTGTTACGATATTTGAAAATTTCTAGTAGATATCAATAGTGGTTCATTGTCAGTCGAATATTGTCAATGATACGATAGTCAATCATATCATTGTCAATGATAGATTAGGATAATGATTATAATAATAATAATCCCTAATCATCATAATTATAATTGCTGTAATAATAATATTATAATGATAATAATAGTAATTCAAGTATTCCACTACTATTTACAAAGAGTACAAACATGATAATACAGATTATTTTTCAAAGATTTTTATGATATAAGTTTTATATACATTTCCACAGTGCGTCCCTCTTCAGTTTGAAGCTGTGTGGAGGATGACTAGCACTCTTAACAAGAAAAATACATCAAGGCTTTATATTCCACAAAGCTGATATTGAGTTCAATAAGTGAAATAACTATGAAATGAGTAATAGGTAGTTATTAAAATGAAATAAGTAAATAAAGAAGAAGTTTTTCAGGAACTACAATGCTTAGAGTAAATAGAATAAAATGAATATCTATAAAAAAAACTTATTTCATAATACTGTAGATAATTGAAGATTGATAATCAATAAGAGGTAGAGTTTATATATACATTTAAAATTGAACACTTCCAATTTCAAATTATTATAATATCTGTTGAATAGAAACAGATACAACCTATCAGGAGAGAATCTGTAAATAGTATCGATAGGGTTCACCTTATCGTGAAAATTATAACAAATAATTACCTTTAAATATTACCTTTAAATGTAGGTGGTTATTTATGATAAATAATAATAATAGTAATGATAATACACATAATAATAATAATAATAATAATGATCGACAGAATTTATATCGTGTATATCAATGCAGAACAAGTGACTTTTCTGTTGGCACCGCATGGCTGACACTTATCTTTCAAGTCATCAAAGACTTGCCACTGATTGTTGTGGCGCCTGCAAAATGAAACAAAGTGTCCTACGGATTTCACACTTGTTCCACCTTGGTAGCCAATAACGCCACGTAAATGATAAATTTTATTTTTGATGTTCAATGTTTTTGGTACATCAAACAGATTCACATCTAGGTCACCCTTCTGAATATGACCTATCAGGTCGATAAGTAGGTTTGGACCTAGTGTGATGTTTGTTTGACATTGACAGTTCTCTCTTTTGTTATGATTTGAGCAGATCACACTTTGAGTATCTTCTAAAATTATTTCAATATCGTTCTGCATGTCAATGAAATTACCATGCTCAATAAAAAGGTCAAAATGATTTTTCACCTCTATTGTGCTGTAATCACAATTTTCACATGAGGAAGCGAAAACTGCTGAAGGGAGCTCAGTCATGACAGCATCCAGCATTTTGCTGACAGTGGAGACTGAATCTATTTGATAAAGACCTTGCACCAAAGGGGTTAATTCAAAATATTTTGCCAACAAAATAGCCCTTTTTTTATAAATTTGGGCACATATTCCCATTTTTATAATGGATTTTACAATTTCAGACATGTCAGTCTGTTTGGACATGAGATATTCATTATAATTTCTACTGTCACAAGCTGCGCTGCATAGTACTTGGCACAAAGAATCGAACATGCAGGTATTTGATGCGACTACTTTCTTGCCATCCAACATCCAAGGTTTTAGCTTGGGATCATCTCCATTACGTAAAATGCCAATTGGAATAATTTTCCTTTGATCTGAAAGATCTATTATTCCCCATTCAGAAGACGGCTCTAGGTAGGAAGAACGAGGGCGTTTTCTCACAAGAGGAATATCATTTACCCCTCTCCAATTCTCCTCGCAGTTTAGCTCTTTCTTAAATTCATTGACTACATCCCGTGACTGTGTAAACAAACCTTGACTCACCTTAGCTTTATCAGGTGAATAATCTTCAATTTTTTCAAGATTATGATATGTTGTCATTTCTTCACTCACTGTTTGAGGATTCATAATCTCACCTTCTTCATCACATTCATTCAAATAATTTTCTTCTTCATTCATTTCAATTGATTGGTGACATTCGTTTCTTTGGCGCAACTCTGTGGTCTCTCTCTTCAATTTCAATGAGCCATCAATGAATTTTATATGGCGAAACACAAATGTGTCAGCTCTTGTAGGAATCTCGTTAGCTTGAAAAACTTTGTTTTTTATTATGGAGAATTGGGTTTCTACTACTGAGCTTGATGCAGTTGAACCTCCATAACCAAAATGAGGTTGCATCAATGCAGTCCAAAGTGGGATGAGGTTTGATATTTTCAACAAATCCTCCACCACATTTGGGAGAAACTGTTGATTATTCCTGTCTCCCACATCATTTTTCTTATCCATAACTTTGTTCTTAGTTTCCATTACAAAATCCCGGAATGTTTTTGATGATTCTTGAGAAGGCAGTTTGAAATCAACTTCTTCGTTGTCATCAGACATCCCGAAATCTGTTTCTGCTTCCTCATACGGAATATCTGATGAAGAAATTTTCTTCTGCAAATATATTTTTGCTTTCTCTGATTCTGTTGGTTGCCCATTAGGCAAGCTTCCTTCAGTCTCATAAAAAGCAACTGTCATGATTTTTCTTAAGACTTTTTTAAAATGACCAAGGTCACTTTCCTTAACAAGAAGGCAAATACATCTTATATAAAATACTTTTGTTCTTTTTATGGCTGTCTTGAGGCTTTTCCATCGTGATATGAGTTGTACGACATGTGCTACATCATTTCTAATGTAACAGCGTGGCTTGATGAATCGGTCCTGATCGGTTAAGATGAAAGCACAATTCTTCAAGTAGTCACTTAATGAATTGAATTGAGTGAACGCTTTTATACTTGAAGCAATTATAGCCAAAGACATGTCACAGACCACACAAGGGGGAATTACAGCACCATACTTCAACCAAGATGAGAGCCAGTAGGTTATTGATACTGTGTCATGTTTCTCACTAATCATATTTGACACAGAATATATTTTATTCTCTTTATTACTGTGGATTGTGATGTCGTAAAGTAGAATGCTCCTTGATTTCTCGCCATTGACCCTTTCAAATCTTCTCACTACACCTCCTGTAGCATCTATGCTAATCTGAGCATTATCTTTTGTTGCTGTTACATAATCATTATATATACGAATTTGTTGCGCACTGAAGTAATGACAGTGGAATCTATCGTAGGATACGTCTTGAATAACTCCTCTGTAAGGAGATTCATATTTCCCTCTACATAAGGCAACAATTGGATCGTCGTCCAAGTATTTTGAACGCTTGTACTGGGATTTTGCCACTCTTAGAGTATTCAGTGAGGGAATGTGAGGTGCTTCTGGATCATTCAATTCCATATCTTTATGCGCCATGTCCTTTTGAAGTTTTGTTGCACTGAATTGTGATTTTGCAACCTTCTTTCTATCGAATCCAGTCAGTTTTCTTTTTAGAATAGGATGTTTCTTTTTGTAGAAGCCTGTGTATTTCATCATTATTTCCAAATGATCAAATTCTCGTTTTGGCTCATCATATAATTTACCTTCCAAAATAGAATGACAGTAGGTACACTTTGCTTTGAAGTAGACAAATACATTTCCACTTGAATTTACACGATTACAAATGAATTTGAAGCAGCAAGGAAGGCGCAAACTGTTGAATATTTTTTTATTTATCATGTTTGTCCATGTGTTGCGTTTCAGCACTAATCTTCTTCGACAGGGTTTTGATTTGCCTTCTCTGTGATAAACCCACTCTGGATAGAGTTGTAGCCATTCGTCTTTGCTTAGTAGTATGGAAAATTCCTTTGTATCTTTCATTTCAACACTGTCATTATCAGAGAGACTGTCATCGTAATAATTTGTTGAGACACCGATCTCAGATGAATCAGTGTCATAGTTGTAGTCCTGTGGCCAGAACCTATCTCGCAGTCCATATCGGTTAGTCGTGAACCACAGATGAACTGTTTTTGGTGAAACGTTGTATACATTTGTTATTAAGGAACTCAATTCAGTCCAAAGAGAATCGTTTCTGGGTGGGATATTGGGATACTTTTCTATTGAAAAAATAGTTTCATTGTCATTCAGTAATTGGTGAATTTCATCGACCGGAACTGTACCCTGTTTTGGCATTTTGAATCAATGTAATATAATCGTCGTAGCCTATAGGCTATAGCCCAATCACACTCACCGTTGAGCTTTCAATGTTGAGCCTCTCAAGTGTGCGTTAGAGAACAAGGTAGGCTGAGAAATTGCTTTATCAGAACAGGAAAGACGTATGTATGCTCTGCTTCACTGCTCAACTCAGACTGAGACCTGAGACTGAAACTTATTGAATGCAATAGTTGCATAATAGTGGCATAGTTGCTGCAATCATCACAGAAGGGAGTGGGAGGGGAGCAATGAACATCTGCTTCTACAGCAGTGCTACCAACAGTAAAACTGGATGAAAAAAAATTTACCATGTAAGGCTCTATGCACAGTCGCGTTTTGAACGAGTGGAGCGACTCTCTGCTGGTTAGCCAATTTCAGTTCAGTCAATTTGTACTCAGCAATTTTCGCGGCTTGTAAAACTTGGCCATTGATGGGAAAGTTCTGATTTCGAATTCTCAATGTTTTTTGTAATACCGGACATCAGCAATTTTTTATGAGAATTACAATTATTGAAGGAATCAATTATTATTCATCGGCATTTATTACTTGAATTAATCGGTTGATAACTGATAACTATATTTTGTTCATACAAAATTAAAAGAAAATAATACAACTTTTTCAAAAATACCTTCTACTTCTTTTTTAAATACAATAAACCTCTAATATTATGAAACCAATCAAATAAATTGAAAGAAATATAAATTCAAGGGCTTACTCCTATCTCCTGGTGGAAATTCAAAATAAATAAACATCAGTGACCTCTACTCTTGTGCAGGTTTCCACGTTTTGAGCACCTCTAGTTCAGAAATTATAATTGATTTTTTGATTTACTAAATAGTACATGAAACATACTATGAATGGGAATTACTTGAGAACTGTGATGGCTCAAAACGTCAATTTCTGCTGAGAGCTACTTCTCATGGACCCCTACTCTCGTGCAGGTTTCCACGTTTTGAGCACCTCTGGTTTAGGAGTTATGATTGATTTTTTGATTTACCATATAGTACATGGTACATACTATGAGTGGGAATTACTTGAGAACTGTGATGGCTCAAAACGTCAATTTCTGCTGAGAGTAGCTTCTCATAGACCTCTACTCTTGTGCAGGTTTCCACGTTTTGAGCACCTCTAGTTCAGGAGTTATAATTGATTTTTTGATTTACTATATAGTACATGAAACATACTATGAATGGGAATTACTTGAGACACCGATCTCAGATGAATCAGTGTCATAGTTGTAGTCCTGTGGCCAGAACCGATCTCGCAGTCCATATCGGTTAGTCGTGAACCACAGATGAACTGTTTTTGGTGAAACGTTGTATACATTTGTTATTAAGGAACTCAATTCAGTCCAAAGAGAATCGTTTCTGGGTGGGATATTGGGATACTTTTCTATTGAAAAAATAGTTTCATTGTCATTCAGTAATTGGTGAATTTCATCGACCGGAACTGTACCCTGTTTTGGCATTTTGAATCAATGTAATATAATCGTCGTAGCCTATAGGCTATAGCCCAATCACACTCACCGTTGAGCTTTCAATGTTGAGCCTCTCAAGTGTGCGTTAGAGAACAAGGTAGGCTGAGAAATTGCTTTATCAGAACAGGAAAGACGTATGTATGCTCTGCTTCACTGCTCAACTCAGACTGAGACCTGAGACTGAAACTTATTGAATGCAATAGTTGCATAATAGTGGCATAGTTGCTGCAATCATCACAGAAGGGAGTGGGAGGGGAGCAATGAACATCTGCTTCTACAGCAGTGCTACCAACAGTAAAACTGGATGAAAAAAAATTTACCATGTAAGGCTCTATGCACAGTCGCGTTTTGAACGAGTGGAGCGACTCTCTGCTGGTTAGCCAATTTCAGTTCAGTCAATTTGTACTCAGCAATTTTCGCGGCTTGTAAAACTTGGCCATTGATGGGAAAGTTCTGATTTCGAATTCTCAATGTTTTTTGTAATACCGGACATCAGCAATTTTTTATGAGAATTACAATTATTGAAGGAATCAATTATTATTCATCGGCATTTATTACTTGAATTAATCGGTTGATAACTGATAACTATATTTTGTTCATACAAAATTAAAAGAAAATAATACAACTTTTTCAAAAATACCTTCTACTTCTTTTTTAAATACAATAAACCTCTAATATTATGAAACCAATCAAATAAATTGAAAGAAATATAAATTCAAGGGCTTACTCCTATCTCCTGGTGGAAATTCAAAATAAATAAACATCAGTGACCTCTACTCTTGTGCAGGTTCCACGTTTTGAGCACCTCTGGTTCAGGAGTTATAATTGTTTTTTTGATTTACCATATAGTACAGGAGACATACTATGAGTGGAATTACTTGAGAACTGTGATGGCTCAAAACGTCAATTTCTGCTGAATGTTACTTCTCATAGACCTCTACTCTTGTGCAGGTTTACACGTTTTGAGCACCTCTGGTTAGGAGTTATAATTGATTTTTTGATTAACCATATAGTACATGTACATACTATGAGTGGGAATTACTGAGAACTGTGATGGCTCAAAACGTCATTTCTGCTGAGAGTAGCTTCTCATGGACCTCTACTCTTGTGCAGGTTTACACGTTTTGAGCACCTCTAGTTCAGAAATTATAATTGATTTTTTGATTAACCATATAGTACATGTACATACTATGAGTGGAATTACTTGAGAACTGTGATGGCTCAAAACGTCAATTTCTGCTGAAGTAGCTTCTCATAGACCTCTACTCTGTGCAGGTTTCCACGTTTTGAGCACCTCTGGTTAGGAGTTATAATTGATTTTTTGATTAACCATATAGTACATGGACATACTATGAGTGGGAATTACTTGAGACTGTGATGGCTCAAAACGTCAATTCTGCTGAGAGTAGCTTCCCATAGACCTCTACTCTGTGCAGGTTTCCACGTTTTGAGCACCTCTAGTTCAGAAATTATAATTGATTTTTTGATTTACTAAATAGTACATGAAACATACTATGAATGGGAATTACTTGAGAACTGTGATGGCTCAAAACGTCAATTTCTGCTGAAGTACTTCTCATAGACCTCTACTCTTGTGCAGGTTTCCACGTTTTGAGCACCTCTGTTTAGGAGTTATGATTGTTTTTTTGATTTACCATATAGTACATGGACATACTATGAGTGGAATTACTTGAGAACTGTGATGGCTCAAAACGTCAATTTCTTCTGAGAGTAGCTCTCATAGACCTCTACTCTTGTGCAGGTTTCACGTTTTGAGCACCTCTGGTTCAGGAGTTATAATTGATTTTTTGATTTACCATATAGTACATGGTACATACTATGAGTGGGAATTACTTGAGAACTGTGATGGCTCAAAACGTCAATTTCTGCTGAGAGTAGCTTCTCATAGACCTCTACTCTTGTGCAGTTTCCACGTTTTGAGCACCTCTGGTTCAGGAGTTATAATTGATTTTTTGATTTACCATATAGTACATGAGACATACTATGAGTGGGAATTACTTGAGAACTGTGATGGCTCAAAACGTCAATTTCTGCTGAGAGTAGCTTCTCATAGACCTCTACTCTTGTGCAGGTTTCCACGTTTTGAGCACCTCTGGTTTAGGAGTTATGATTGATTTTTTGATTTACCATATAGTACATGGACATACTATGAGTGGGAATTACTTGAGAACTGTGATGGCTCAAAACGTCAATTTCTGCTGAGAGTAGCTTCTCATAGACCTCTACTTTGTGCAGGTTTCCACGTTTTGAGCACCTCTGGTTTAGGAGTTATAATTGATTTTTTGATTACCATATAGTACATGGTACATACTATGAGTGGGAATTACTTGAGAACTGTGATGGCTCAAAACGTCAATTTCTGCTGAGAGTAGCTTCTCATAGACCTCTACTCTTGTGCAGGTTCCACGTTTTGAGCACCTCTGTTTAGGAGTTATAATTGTTTTTTGATTTACCATATAGTACATGGTACATACTATGAGTGGGAATTACTTGAGAACTGTGATGGCTCAAAACGTCAATTTCTGCTGAGAGTAGCTTCTCATAGACCTCTACTCTTGTGCAGGTTTCCACGTTTTGAGCACCTCTGGTTCAGGAGTTATAATTGATTTTTTGATTTCCATATAGTACAGGAGACATACTATGAGTGGGAATTACTTGAGAACTGTGATGGCTCAAAACGTCAATTTCTGCTGAGAGTAGCTTCTCATGACCTCTACTCTTGTGCAGGTTTCCACGTTTTGAGCACCTCTAGTTCAGGAGTTATAATTGATTTTTTGATTTCCATATAGTACATGGACATACTATGAGTGGGAATTACTTGAGAACTGTGATGGCTCAAAACGTCAATTTCTGCTGAGAGTAGCTTCTCATAGACCTCTACTCTTGTGCAGGTTTCCACGTTTTGAGCACCTCTGGTTCAGGAGTTATAATTGATTTTTTGATTTCCATATAGTACATGGTACATACTATGAGTGGGATTACTTGAGAACTGTGATGGCTCAAAACGTCAATTTCTGCTGAGAGTAGCTTCTCATGGACCTCTACTCTTGTGCAGTTTCCACGTTTTGAGCACCTCTGACCTCTACTCTTGTGCAGGTTTCCACGTTTTGAGCACCTCTGGTTTAGGAGTTTAATTGATTTTTTGATTTACCATATAGTACATGTACATACTATGAGTGGGAATTACTTGAGAACTGTGATGGCTCAAAACGTCAATTTCTGCTGA
Organism: Nilaparvata lugens; assembly: GCF_014356525.2. Classification (NCBI taxonomy): domain Eukaryota; kingdom Metazoa; phylum Arthropoda; class Insecta; order Hemiptera; family Delphacidae; genus Nilaparvata; species Nilaparvata lugens. The sequence continues at coordinate 100,931,274 of NC_052518.1, forward strand.
GAGTAGCTTCTCATAGACCTCTACTCTTGTGCAGGTTTCCACGTTTTGAGCACCTCTGGTTCAGGAGTTATAATTGATTTTTTGATTACCATATAGTACATGGACATACTATGAGTGGGAATTACTGAGAACTGTGATGGCTCAAAACGTCATTTCTGCTGAGAGTAGCTCTCATAGACCTCTACTCTTGTGCAGTTTCCACGTTTTGAGCACCTCTGGTTAGGAGTTATAATTGATTTTTTGATTTCCATATAGTACATGGACATACTATGAGTGGGATTACTTGAGAACTGTGATGGCTCAAAACGTCAATTTCTGCTGAGAGTAGCTCTCATAGACCTCTACTCTTGTGCAGGTTTACACGTTTTGAGCACCTCTGGTTAGGAGTTATAATTGATTTTTTGATTTACCATATAGTACATGGTACATACTATGAGTGGGAATTACTTGAGAACTGTGATGGCTCAAAACGTCAATTTCTGCTGAGAGTAGCTCTCATAGACCTCTACTCTTGTGCAGGTTTCCACGTTTTGAGCACCTCTGGTTTAGGAGTTATGATTGATTTTTTGATTTACCATATAGTACATGGTACATACTATGAGTGGGAATTACTTGAGAACTGTGATGGCTCAAAACGTCAATTTCTGCTGAATGTTACTTCTCATAGACCTCTACTCTTGTGCAGGTTTCCACGTTTTGAGCACCTCTGGTTTAGGAGTTATAATTGATTTTTTGATTTACCATATAGTACATGGTACATACTATGAGTGGGAATTACTTGAGAACTGTGATGGCTCAAAACGTCAATTTCTGCTGAGAGTAGCTTCTCATAGACCTCTACTCTTGTGCAGGTTTACACGTTTTGAGCACCTCTGGTTTAGGAGTTATAATTGATTTTTTGATTTACCATATAGTACATGGTACATACTATGAGTGGGAATTACTTGAGAACTGTGATGGCTCAAAACGTCAATTTCTGCTGAGAGTAGCTTCTCATAGACCTCTACTCTTGTGCAGGTTTCCACGTTTTGAGCACCTCTGGTTCAGGAGTTATAATTGATTTTTTGATTTACCATATAGTACATGGTACATACTATGAGTGGGAATTACTTGAGAACTGTGATGGCTCAAAACGTCAATTTCTGCTGAGAGTAGCTTCTCATAGACCTCTACTCTTGTGCAGGTTTCCACGTTTTGAGCACCTCTAGTTTTGAGAACTGTGATGGCTCAAAACGTCAATTTCTGCTGAGAGTAGCTTCTCATAGACCTTTACACTTGTGCAGGTTTCCACGTTTTGAGCAACTCTAGTTCAGGAGTTATAATTGATTTTTTGATTTACTATATAGTTAGCATTAAGTTAGCTCTCCAATTTTCGAGACGTCATATCTCAAAAACTCTGGGTGCTCAAAACGAAATAAAAGTTGCTCAAATCAGCTCAAAACGAGCTCAAAACGATGGTGTGTTTACTTTTTCGATTTCAAAAAGTGGAGAGCTGGCATTAAGTTGGCTCTCCAATTTTTGAGTCGTCATATCTCGAAAACGGTGGGTGCTCAAAACAAAATAAAAGTTGCTCAAATCAGCTCAAAACGAGCTCAAAACGATGGCGTGTTTACTTTTTCGATTTTAAAAAGTGGAGAGCTGGCATTAAGTTGGCTCTCCAATTTTTGAGATGTCATATCTCGAAAACGGTGGGTGCTCAAAACGAAATAAAAGTTGCTCAAATCAGCTCAAAACGAGCTCAAAACGATGGCGTGTTCACTTCTTTGATTCCGAAAAGTGGAGAGCTGGCATTAAGTTGGCTCTCCAATTTTTGAGACGTCATATCTCAAAAACGGTGGGTGCTCAAAACGAAATAAAAGTTGCTCAAATCAGCTCAAAACGAGCTCAAAACGATGGCATGTTTGTTTTTTCGATTTCGAAAAGTGGAGAGCTGCTCTCCAATTTTTGAAACGTCATATCTCGAAAACGGTGGGTGCTCAAAACGAAATAAAAGTTGCTCAAATCAGCTCAAAACGAGCTCAAAACGATGGCGTGTTTAGTTTTTCGATTTCGAAAAGTGGAGAGCTGCTCTCCAATTTTTGAAACGTCATATCTCGAAAACGGTGGGTGCTCAAAACGAAATAAAAGTTGCTCAAATCAGCTCAAAACGAGCTCAAAACGATGGCGTGTTTAGTTTTTCGATTTCGAAAAGTGGAGAGCTGGCATTAAGTTGGCTCTCCAATTTTTGAGACGTCATATCTCAAAAACGGTGGGTGCTCAAAACGAAATAAAAGTTGCTCAAATCAGCTCAAAACGAGCTCAAAACGATGGCGTTGAGAGATTTCAAAAATATTTTAGTGGAGAGCCAACTTAATGTTGGTGCATTAAGAACTTGTTCTTCTAACTCAACAGTCTTAGTAGATCGGGGTCTGCCTGCATAAATGTGCTCTTT